>NW_017263601.1:1111612-1136343 GCF_001500285.1 Mollisia scopiformis
AGCGTCGCGCGGTAGACTCAGTAGTGCTTTCATCCTTTGCGATCTGGCGTAGCGATTTGAATGAGATTTCTTTGTCGTACGCTGTGAAGAACCTAGTCTTTTTGATCGTATCAGCTTCGTGGCCACTAGAAGGGCCTGGCGGAGGGGTAATGCGGCTTGTGCGACGTGTAGTTGGGGCCATAGTGAGTGTTTAGAGTGATAATAGATAAATCGCAAAAATCGCGTTTCGCGATTTTTGGTGTTTTTGGCCCGTGCGCCACGAATTCGGGCACCCACTGGTGTCCCTTCCATGGCATCGAAATCGCAACTTTGAGAAATCAAAACATATCAACCACAAGGCTGCAGAAAGGTTAACACCGCTCCTTATCGTCGCAGATCTCGACATCGAAGACGACTCTTTGATACTGCTCCCATCTCGTCGCAGATTTCCCTCACGATGGAAGAACAACAAGCTGCACCGGCTCTTGCGACAGCCTTTCCTGCTCCTCCTCCATACTGGCAGTCATTCACGTCAGAGAATCTGGACCGCCTAGCAGAGCTTCGTGCCGCTCAGAACCCGGCAAAAAGAACCTACGACCCATCTACTGAGCTGCCTCTGCGCATTTTGGATCTTCCAGCTGAGCTACGATGGCTCCAGCCACCGGTACAGCCCCAAGAGGGGAAATATAAGTGTTTCGGTGATTCCTATAACGTATATATATTGTTTAAGATGTTGTTATCGTGTCATATATGAGTGTGCGAAGTGCTGACCTCTGCCCGTTGCAGCTCCAGGATCCGCTTCCCTCCCTTGTGGAGATGGGCATAGAGCAACTGTACACACCTCCTGATTCACCAACTATCAGCGGCGTTGAGAAACATACCGATCGTGCGTTCATTCTCAAAAAACTCATCAAATCTCTGATCTTGAACTACCTGGAATTGGTGGGAGTCTTGAGTGTCAATGCGGAGCATGTAGGTTGCTCCAGCTGCTTCTCCACGGGATGCTAACGATTCTGCGACCAGTATGTTGAAAAGACCACCGACCTCAACACTCTATTCACAAACTTCTACCATCTCCTAAACGAATACCGGCCCCACCAGGCAAGGGAGAGTTTGATTCTCATGATGCAAGACCAACTGGACAGATGTCGCGCAGAAACACAGGGGATAAGGGACATGAAAGCAAAAGTGGAGGGCATTCTGGAGGGTTTAGGCCAGGCAAAACTGGCCGATATTGGAGAGGCAGACACCACGAGCAAGGAGGATTCGGAAGGAAAGGAAGTTTGGGACGAGTTGGCAAGGGAGTTCAATTGAAGAGAATGTGGAGAACATGGGTAGCGCTTCGGAAATCGACGATGAACACATGCTGGGACAATGAAGCTTTCTCTGGGACAAGGAGCCTCTGGAGACAATAACCGACTATAAATCACCAAATCAGATGATCACAGGAAAGGCAAGCACAGAGGATGAACAATTCTTCCCTCGTGGAGAATGTTATTGTCAGGTGAAACCTTCCTATACTGCAGAAAACCCATCGGTATGCTCCCCATATCGGCAAGCTATGATTGTGCATGTGCCTCGTCGAATTGTGCTTCGTATTGCCTCATCCTCATCGACTTAAGAAGCCAGGTGCCCTCATCATGTCTTTACATGACCGTACATGGAATGGGAATACAACAGCATTCATAGCCATCGCATTCAATGCATTTTGTCTTTCCTGCGCCACCACTCTCTGGCTTGACGATGCTACTGATTGTCGAAGCGGCAGCAGAGCCTGGGCCATTGCGGTTGACCAAGACAGAAGTGGATGAAGTGCACATCTTAAGATCTAGGTGAAAGGTGAAAGTTAGTGACGAGGCTATGACGAAGGGCAGAGAGCAGGGTAGAGCTAGGAGGACTTACGAGAAGTGAACGTCAATGATTAGTGAGTGTTGGTTTGTGACTTGTGGTTGTGGAAAGGTGTATGTGGGGATTTGGATTCCTAATTTGATGATGTCAGTTGACCGCGAGGCTGAAGGGGGTTTGTTCCTCTCTTGATAGACAAGGGAAGATGTCTATTAAACCGTAGAGAAGTATTTTGTTACTTACTTAGTTCTGCTGAATGAATGATAAAAGTGTTGAAGAGGAAAGGGAACCGAGTCTTGAATCTTGAATTAATACGTTGTCAAGATCATTTCTTGGCGTGAATGCATTGACTTGTGAATCTTGGAAAGGCTTCAAGTGAACCTTCGGCACTTGTGATTGGTTGAAGTGATTCTTTACGCGCAACATACTTAGCCACAGGTACAGCCACACTTGGCTAGTTTCAGGGGTGGTTGCAACTTTGCAAGGCGAAGACAAGAACCACTATCATCGTGCATAAGCAACCTTCAGAAAGTATATCCTCTCTTTCTAGACGTTCTTCCGCACGGGCATCTTATTCCCTTCTGCTCTGCAGGCCGCCTCTGCCGGGAGGACACCCCCGAAGCCGAAGAGTTTGAAATGGTAACAGGTATCCTGGTATCGCCTCACCACTCACCGTGTCGCAAAATCCCTTTTCGTTCTCGGTCCCCCCATATTGAAGGATCAAACATTCATCCCGAGGTGGCAAAAGTTGTGCTGTCTGTGAGCAGTAGATACGACATGTTGCTGTTTTGTTTTGTCGCTTTTCTGTGTGTATCGCATCCCTGCGGACTTTGGCATGGAAGATTGAAGTCTTTATCGATATTTCGTCCTTGTGCCTGCGTCAGTGAACGGCAGTTATGCAGCCTCTTTCTCTTTCGACCCATGTGTGCCGTGTCCAGGGGCGCAGAACGGGAGAAGTTTCCGAAGTCCTGTACGCATGATGCGACCCTGTAACCCAGGTCACTGTTGGAGTTTCGTTGCCGCTTGTCTGGTTAAAATTGACGCTCATTTCATTTCACATCATGTCCCAACGCGGCACAGTTCACTGCCATCGGCCTCCTCCTTCGGCCTCGCTGCTGCTGGTGGTGGCCATCCCGCGAAACTTCTCACTCGTGTCCTCGAGTCTAGGTTTTTCCCTTCTTCACAACACAACAAGACATCATGGCATCAACACACCCCGTCGAGATTAACAGTGGAATTACCACGACTTGGATACCCCTCACCACTCCTGGGCCGTCAGCTCCAGCTGGCTGCTCCGGTCAAATGTACATGCAGCCTGGTCTGACTACAATTGTCGCTTTCGATGCTTGGCAGGGCCTAAATGTTCCATTCGCATTGCAATGTTTGCCGATAGAAGTGACGCAGTCCTATACACAGACCAGTGCTGGAGTAACGGGATCAACGAGATTTAGTTTGGGGCCCTTTCAATGTCCAAACGAGTATACTACTGCCAGTACAACTATCCTCAATTCCCTGAGTACCTCGGTCTTGTGCTGTCCATCGTAAGTATCCGATCCAACCTTGAACATCGAAAATGCTAAGTGTGAAAAGGGAATATCGACTCTCGTCGTCCGGCACTTACCTGCAGTGCATGTCTACTCAGACAACAGGATCCGTTGTTCCGAACAGCTTGGTTATCTCAGATGGAACGCGGCTATCTTGGGTCGATACAACTGTTACTGCGTCCGGCACCGTGATTTTGGCAAATTCAATTATTGGTTACGTTTTCGCTGATCAGGTAACGTCTTCGTCTGGAACTTCATCGACGGGAGCTTCCTCGACATCAACACCTGCCCAGACACAGGGTCCGGCTACGACAACGTCGATAACTCCCACTCAAACGCCACAGATGGCTTACAATCATGGTCTGGACACGGGTGCTAAAGCTGGAATTGCAGTCGGCTGTGTGGTAGCAGCCTTGGCAGTCATCATTCTGTTCATAATTTGTTCTCCCAGATACAGACGGAAGCAAACGACGATACCTTCGGTGGCGTATGAAAAAGATGGCTCGACACCGGCAACAGAACAGGTGATTGGAGAATTGGGAACCAACGATGTGAATTATCCTAGTGACAGCCTTCTTGGGGGTCGATATCAAGCAGCAGGTGGTCTGCCCAAGCAGGGCAACATGTACAACAACAACAACAACCACCCAGGAGCTCATTTTGTGCATGAGATGGATGGACTTAGCCCAGCGCGGCAAGCTTAAACGAAATGAAATCTATTCAAGATCACATTCGGGAGAAAATAGACACATAATTGAAGTGCCAACGCAAACGATTTTGTCCTGCGATAGCAGGCCAAGAAAAAGCAGCAAAGTCTTAAAAGCGCAGACCACGTCGAAATAGTAAAGCTTTCCTAGGGACTCAATTCTCTTGCGAGCCGATCTCTATCGAAACTGGACTTCCCCAATACCTTGAAACGCCACAACGCCTGGCAATCCCAGAAAGCCTCGGAGAACGGCAACGGTATGAACCGAATGCCCTTCCGCTGCAGGATCTCAGAGATGTTTGTGCGTGAAGGAGGCCTGATAAAGTATTGCAAGGGTTATGTTGGGCGGCAAGCCATTATGAGCACTCCATTCGCTTGTGTTCAAATGTTGGAAAGAACCTCAATAATGACTGGTCGCCACCACTGGGTGCTCGCGTTTCGGCAACTTCAGGGGTACTAGAAACCATCCCGCGCTCGTACAGCCCCACCATTCAGGACTCGGCGAGTTTATGTCAACGACCAACATTTGGAATTTTCATTCATGGGAGCGCGTATAGGTTAGATGTTTGCACAAGCTCTTCTTCATTAATTTATTAGTCATTGACATTGGACTACTTTCACCATTGTGTACGGCGTTAAGATGCGATTTTATCTTGACGTTTGAGCCTCACTGTCTCTTCTCCTCATCTACTCACAGGCTTTACGCGCTCAACCAACATCTCAGGAACCACTCGCCACAGATTGGAATGATTCCGAGTGTCATAATGCTGTATTTTCCACAATCCCACCTCATTCCTAACTAACTGATATCAAGACTAGTGCACAGCTCTTGTAGATGTGCTCGGCGATTCAGTGCTCTACGACCCCACATCTTCTTCACCTGGGCTTCGAGACTCGTTTTACAGCGCACAGCAACGTGATGTCGTCCCAGCATGTGTCATTACACCAAGCTCACCAGATGAGGTCGCTCAAGCAATTCAGGTGATACGACAACACAATTGTATCTTTGCCGTCAAATCTGGTGGTCATGCGATGTTCGTTGGAGCTTCGAATGCTCCAGGGGGTATTACTCTCGACTTGAAAAAGCTCAATACTATCGATGTGTCTGAAGATTTAAAAACGGCGAGGGTAGGGACGAGGAACAGATGGAGGAATGTGTATGAGACACTGGAGCCACTGAATCGGACACCAGTCGGTGGGCGCAATGGAGCCGTTGGTGTGGGAGGTTTTATTCTGGGAGGTAGTGCTTTCTCCCTAAAAGCGCCCGCTTTCGGCTGATTTGTTGTACTCACTAGGTGGCATTAGCTTTGTTTCTCGTCGATACGGCTGGGCTCTGGACAATGTCCGAAACTTTGAGGTAAGTGTTAGTGCTCCGTCATCTCTACGTACTCAATTTTGCAGGCGGTCCTCGCAAATGGAAGCTTGAGTAATATCAATCAGCAATCGTCTCCTAATCTCTACTGGGCACTTCGTGGTGGCGGCAATAACTTCGGGATTGTGACGAACTTCGATCTGGAAATCTATCAACAAGGAGAGGTCTGGGGCGGTCAAAATTTCTGGCTTATGAACAAAGACATGCTTGCCAATCGAACAGCCCGACTTAACATCTCATCGCCTCCCATAGCTTTCTCAATGGACTATGTCAAAAATTCCTTTTTTACGGGCATAACAAAACTCGCATGCAGACTCGGCTATTGCATTACAAGCGAGCAAGCATTTCGCGCGTTCAAGAATATCGTTTTAGCAAAGCAGAGTGATGTTTATGCTCAGACCTGGATGACCTACACCTATGTATCTCAGATAGATCAGTTTATATTTGGAGCAGCTCTGGTCTATAGCAAACCTGAAGTTTGGCCATCTATCTTCACCGAATTCAAGACCCTCAAGAGTGTATACAGTTCCACCAAGATACAGAACTTTACGTCTGTGTACGAAGAGGTTGTCAGCTTGAATGAAATTGGATATCGGTAAGCTTGGAAACACTTGTCAGAGATCTGTATTGACCTCGATGCAGCCAAATGACAGCGGCAATCACCTTCCAGATGAGTGGAGACCTTTTGGATAGGATTCTTGATGTCTACCTCGTCGAAGTACAGTCTGTCAAGAATGTCAAGGATGTGATCCCTAGCCATCTTGATGCAACCGATTCATAAAGATGAGATTGCAATATTTAGAGAGAATGGTGGAAATTGTCTAGGACTTGAGGACCTGGATGGGCCATTAATGAGTGAGTGACTTCACTCGATCCATGGACTTGAAGTTTATTCATCGAATCAGTGTTTAGCCTCAGCTTTCGATGGTCGAAAATAGAAGATGATACAAAGATGAACGCAGTGGGCATCAGGATTCTCGATCGTGCTGTAGCTATGACAAAGGAAATGGACCTGTATCACAGATACATTTACCAAAATTATGCCAACGCTAGTCAAGACGTATTTGGTGGATATGGAGAGAGGAATAGGATGAGATTGAAAGAGATTCAGACAAAGTATGACCCAGAAGGAGTTTTCAGCTGATTACAACCAGGATACTTCAAGATATAATACGAGTTTCTAGCGTACCAATGCTCCAAAGACTCAGTCCGCAGCTTCAATAGGTTCCAGTAGATCTTCTCCCTTGTTTAGGCCATCGTGCAAGGCTAGTCTTTGGAAAAGGGGAAGATCGCTTAATCCGCTTAACACATTCTCTTTCGGCATCCTACACCTGGCGTGTGAAACCCTATAAGATTATCAATGGAATCGTGAGACCATTGAAGAAGATTGTGAACACTGGATGGTGAGAATAGAGATGCTTGTTCAAGGCGGGCTGATGATGTCGTTGCAAGTCCCGACGATGTCATAAGCGAGACAGGAAGAGTTCTCCTGGAGACATCGTCAAAGAGCATTCACTAGATTGGACGATGTCATAGGCTAGGCAACGATGCGATTGCAAGGCTGAATGATGTCGCCGCCCAACAAGGAAGGAATGAGAACTTTTCCTGTCTATAAATTCTCCTAGCTAGACCTTCTACCTCGGCCCGACTTTCTTCCGGACGCATTCTGCCATTTTACACCGCTATCACCTTCGACAAAATGTTTGCATCTATTGATATTCCTCGGAAGGCACCAACTGAGAGACCTATACAAATAGGCGAATTTACCCCTGGATCTCCTCCTCGCCGCAGACCAGGTCTATTCTCCGTTGTCTTTCAAGAGGATCTCAATCTCGGTCCAGACCATTACCACAACTCTCATCCTACCCCGCCCCGCACGTTGTCAGGATCATTCCGAACAATGGACGAATTCGCACAAAGCAGAGAGGATGACGACCTATTTGCAGACGAATTTGAACCAATTTCCGACCCTCCAACCGTCACTGAAGATCAAAAACTCTCCATCAAACCTCCACTCGAAGAACCGACATTCTCCAATCTAATCCAAAGCAGCAATGTCCGACGAGAGCAGGGACAAGAACGAAGAGCTAGAGGCGGCCGTGGAGGACTCACTGGCAGAGGAAACAATGGTCTAGGTGCATCCAGATATGCTACTTCCGCTGATACCCCGCCCACACAAAATGCCACCACAAATCCAGCTTCCACGTCAGACAATATGCCGCCCCAAAGCACTGTACCTACGCCCGACAATGGCCCTCCCCCGGCGGAACCTGCTACCGGAACACGGAATCTTGCAGTCCGCGGTGACCGATCTGCCACCGGCGGACCCGCTCACAAGAAGTTGACAGAGGAGGAGCTCAGTGCTAAGATGGCCAAGATGGCGGTGATCAACGCGGAGAAGGCAGAGCGGCACAGATTATCAGAGGCGGATCAAGCAGCATACCAACACCGAGAGAAGGAGCTGGCTAAGGAGAAGAGAGAAAAGGCCGTAGCAGAGAAGAAGAATGAGAGAGTCATGGAGATGGAGCGGGCAAAGAACAGGGATCGGAAGATGAAGACGCAAGGCGGCAGAGAGTGGGATAGTGAGAAACTTGAGAGCGACATTGTGGACGGAAGGGGACGTGGTAGGAGCTCGGAATATGTCAGAGGTGGTCATGGCGGAGTTATCAGAGGTCGAGGTGGGCTTGCTGAGAGCCGGTTCTCTGGTCCTGAGGAAACAGATGAGATTGAGTCCGGTTCGAGAGGAAGGGGAGGATTTCAGAGCAGAGGTCGTGCTAGAGGAGGTCGAGGTGGTCGTGGAGGAAAAGCCTCGGCACCAGTCCCACCCAGTGCTGAAGACTTTCCATCCTTGCCCACTCAGGATAAGATCTCGTCTGAGGTAGAGACTGTGAAGTCGCCAACAGGAGAAAAGGGACCGGGAGATTGGGCTGAAGAAATGGCTACACCTATTGAGGAGAAGAAGATGGATGTCTAGGTACATATTCTGAAGCAGAGGCTCTTTGCATGGCTTTTAAAAATCGGCGTTGGGGTAAGACTCGTCTACGGACTTGAGTGGGATACGTTATACCGTTGCTTTTAAATATCATGCATTCATTCAATATCTTGTGTTTGTGCCTTTCTCATTTAAAAACCCCGACTTTCGAGACACATCGCTAGAAGCCTTCCTCATGTCGAATGTCCCGACAGAAGGATATCTCGAGGGTTTCCTGTGAGACCAGTACATAATCATCTATCTCACTTATTCGCATCTCATGTTTCCTTGATCTCCCTTCTTCCACGAAATTTATACTTATATTCAATCTGTTATAAGTGCTATGATTCTATCATCTCATATGCTTATTGAACAATCTAAGATTATCCCTAATCATTAACACTTTTAAAACTTGTTTTAAAACTTGCCATTACTCTCGATTGGGGTACAGGGGGCAAAGTAGGCTGATGTGGGGTGAAAATGATGCAGATTATATTTCAAGCGCATTGTGCGAAGTTCTATTATTTGGTGTGTACAATCACTGATCCTTCTTGACCACAGCCCTTTTCCTAAAGCGAAGCAGCAACCTTCTTGCTGCTGCAGCAATTTTCAATCTCACTGACCTCACATCCCATTGATCGGCTTCATCAACTGCAACGAACCTCCTCACCAATAGATTGAATACGAACCCGAAGCTCAATGCCATGACTGTACTTGTCAGGATGATCACATTGTATGGCATGCTGAAATCCGGTGTGGGAAGTGGGAGCAGGAGAGACGTTGTTCTGATGCTGACATTTCCAATAGTGATCACAGCTGGAGCTATATCAAACCCACGGTTGGCATCTGGTGGATATTCCGTGTACCGCAAAATTGCTTTTTCGAAGTCGTAGGTAAGGACAACGGTTGAATTTGCTGGAATGAGGATCCGCACTTCGAGCTGCGTTCCACGTTTCCTGTCAAGTGCAGGGCGATAATACATTTCTTGAATAACGTCCTTGTCCAGCCCATTGATTTTAGCTTTTAGTGTATGAAGATAGAGCTTCATGAACCACGGTATAGACTCCATGTAAACAAAGTCAACTGATTGTGTCGGGGAAGGGTTTGTGAGAATGGCCTGAACACCACCTCGCTCTTGGCCGTAGCCAATGAATGAACGCTCTGCATACAGCAAAGGTTGTTCCAAAGGAGCTTTCTCTGATATGTCCTGCTGGGGTAAAGTTATGTCGAAATCACCCTCAGAAGCGAGCCCAAAACATCGAAGAAAGCCGCCAGGATCTTTGTGTTCTTGTGCCCCATTCGATGTAAAGACATGGCGAGCATGGGGTACATTGATACAAACTGGGTCGACTCCGTCAGTTGCCAAGGGACATGATCCCTTCAGAGAATGACCAAAGATCTGTGACAAACTCCATCCTTCTTCTTGGGCTGCAGTATCAAGCGGATAACAAGTATCATGAGAGTTGTAAGGCTTCGAGTGGTCACACTTGAGCTCTTCGAACGGTACAGGTCTTGGAATTGGGTTGTCTGAGACGAATTAGCGGGATTTGGGACTTGAACGATTTCCAAACCTCTCGGACGTTTTGATCTCTGAATGTCTAAAACCATATCGATTGTTTGAGTAATTTGAAGCTGGCAATCGCTCTCTCCAGCAGCACAGATTGGACGTACGTCAATTGACATACTCTGCCAACTTGCATCAAATAGTTTATGTCCATCCAGCAAGCTCGAGATCCCAGCCTTTCCTTTACATGGCAACAGCTTCAGGAAAGGAGTTAGATTCTCCGTACAGACCACCTCTCTTGGTAACGTCCCGTGAAGTAAATGTAGATTTTCGAGAGTAGAGTTGGCATGTCCTTCAGAAGGCTGAAACGACATTACAGGTCGAGTAGTCCTAGTCGAATCAATGAAATTGAGTGAGGCGCAAAAGAGGCCAGACAGTGCATTCGTCAATGTCAGCCATCGTCCATTGGCCCTATTGGTGTAAGAATTTGTCCCATAATCCCGAAGATAAGATAACATACTCCTCATCTGTCTCAGCTTCAACCCAAGCCCAAAGTTCCACTCCCGTTCCTCCCTCTCGAGCTCCTCCCCATGGTCGAGCACCCCAACTCTCAGCATCCCATCTCCCGAGGCTGAACCTCAAATGTAATTCTCTCGTGTTTGCATGTTGTAGAATCTGGCCAAGCGATCGCGGGAAATATCTGAAGTTCTGCTGTTCAAAGGATTCCCAGGACGTATTACTCTGAAAGTTGAAGGAGGCAAGTAATAGCGATGGATGTAGAGGTCGAAGGAGAAGTTGTTCGTGATAGTCTGACGCAGAGGTTCCAAGGAAGAAGAAGCCAATAACAAACAGTAGAGACTGTAATTGACGCATGGCTTCCAGCGCCAAATTTTTCTATGAAGAAATCATCAAGGTGTTATATTGTTGTGAGGATTGAAATGCGATGTTGTCAAGTCGCGCCTCGTAAAGCTCTTAGCGCGAGCCTTCTCCAAGCACGGCTGTGGTTGTGATTTTTCCTCAGCCGCGTCTGATAAACTTCAACAATCAACATTCTAAGCCACCAAAACCCGCAATCATGGCGGCAGAGCAGAGGAAGCTGTTGGGTAAGTTATGCATTCGCTTCTTGTCTCTGCGGAGAATTCGCACAGCTTCCAAGGATTACAGGGCTAATATTCTCCAACAGAGCAACTTATGGGCGCCGGTGCCTCCTCCCGAGCAGCCCAACTGTCAATTACAGACATCAAAGTTTGTCGATCCTATCTCGCTGGTACCTGTCCTCACGATCTGTTCACAAACACCAAGCAAGATCTTGGTCCTTGCCCAAAAGTCCACAGCGAACCACTCAAGACAGAGTACGAAGCTGCCCCGGAGTCGCAAAAACAGAAATGGGGCTTCGAATACGATTACATGCGTGATCTACAGAAGTATATCGACGAATGCAATCGAAGAATTGATGTTGCGCAACGGAGACTGGAGAAGACACCAGATGAAATCAGACAGACAAATGCACTGCTAAAGCAGATCAGCGATTTGAACAAGAGTGTGGAGACTGGGTTGATGGAGATTCAAGTTCTTGGTGAGCAATCGGAGGTCTCGAGAGCGTATGAAGAGTTCTTTCGTATACGACAAGCTATGGCTACGAAGGCGGACAAGGAACGAGAGCTCAAGGCGTTGTCAGATACCTCTGGTCCTTCCGGACACCAGAAGCTGCAAGTATGTGATGTTTGTGGAGCGTACCTAAGCAGGCTCGACAATGATAGACGGTTGGCGGATCACTTCTACGGCAAGATGCATCTTGGTTATGCCCAGATGAGGAAAACCTACGAAGCATTCCCGAAGGAGCTTCGAACGAGAAGACCACCAGTAGCAGAGGATGGGGATCACAGCCCAGCAGGAGGAAGAGGGTTTGATGGCGGTTATGGTGACGGCGGGTATGGAGGCAGAGGGTTTGGTGGGAGAGGTGGGGGAAGAGGTGGTGGATTTAGAGGAAGAGGTAGAGGAGGGTTCAGAGGTAATTGGTAATGGGCTCCTACTGGCGTTCCGCGAAGCTGGAGGCGTTGGTGGATCTCTGAGATTAATTTGTATTATGAAGCCAAGCATGAGAACCGTTCTTTTTCAGAGAAGATGTGATTTGTTTCATGTTCACTTGATTTGCAATGAAAGTGTTCGGCAGGCGTTGGGCTTCGGAGCAGCGCCTTTGCAGACTCCATATCTCTACCCAAGGAGGGACCGGATATTCCCCAGCGGTAGATAAAGGTGACGATGGAGTTACAAAGGCCACACGATGGTTTAGAATTCGAGAAGCTGAAATTGTTGTACTGGAATTGCAAGGGTAAGCACCACCGGACTGGTCTTCAGTCACAGGCTAAAGTTCTTCATTCCCAACCAGTTTATCGCTCTGATATGCAGTCTCTATTGTTACATAGCCACAAGGGACCGAAGGACGAAATCTAGCTGACCACACGATCTCCGCCATCTGCACCACTCTCGTCCTTGGCCAAATCGTGCTCCTTCAATAATGTCATAATCTCATCCGCACCCCACAAGTGGTGGTAAATTCGCCCATCCTTCGTCTTTCCTACTGTAGCAAACTCGACTGCGGAGGGTTAGCAAGTATCCTGTCAAGGAAGGAGGAACATACTCTTCTCACTGCTCAGCTTGGTCGAATCCATGGTCTTGCTCAGCACCTTGACCGCCATACCACACGCCTCCTTGAGATCGCAATCTTCCTTGTAATCTTGCTTCAACAAACTTTGCGCACTGGCATTGTTTGCACCGACACTTGTAGCCTTCCATCCACCATAATTACCACTGGGATTGCTCTGATACAATTGAAATTGTCTTTGAGGATCGTAACCAGCATAGATGAAAGAAACACCGAAAGGTCGCAGACCACCATGTTGCGTGTAGCCTTGCTTGAGATCACATAATCGGCGGACAAGCTGTTCGCAGGGAATGTCTTCGTTGTAGGTGAGGAGGTATTTTTGGGCAGCTTGGCGGGCGTAATTGATGAGGATATTCGCATCGGCGGTCATGCCTGCTACGGCGCAAATCATATTGCTGCGAGAGTTAGCAGTTGCCTCGCAGATTGAAGTAGACATCGTACTCGTTCAAGATGTAGAGCTTCTCTGCCGAAGTATCCTGCTCGAGGAGCTTGCTCGTAACCTTTCTCTCTGCTGCCAAGACGATACCATCCTTTGCCAATATGCCCAACGCTGTTCCCGCATGGGAGATAGCCTCGAGAGCATATTCAACTTGATACAGACGTCCTTCTGGAGAGAAGATTGTGGTCTGTTGAGCTTGTGAGCATTCGGCCAGGAGGCTGGAGCTTATTTGAGCTTACTCTGGAATCGTATCTTCTCGACATGTTCGCGGATTGTTGGGTGGCTGCGGAGGAGAAAAGGTGACGACAATATTCTCCTCAATCAAGGTGTGTGGTGTTGAAAAGGTTTGTTGTCTTCCGTGATACTTTAGAGCTTTGAAAGCTTCAGGCACGATCAACGCGTAGTGCGCTAAATGCGGAACCCCAGATTTGAGGCTCCAACTTTAGAGTGAGCCAGCCTTGTCACAAATTATTTTCGAATCAGCATCAAAGTCTACAATGCGCAGAGAATGTTGAAATCCACACACAAAACCACCGCTCTCCCGGAGGGATGGACAGAGCACAAAGCACCTACTGGCCATTTGTACTATTACAATTCTAGCACGAAACAGTCGACTTATACTCGACCAGTTGCAGCTCCATTACCAGCAGCTCCGACACCTCCTCCGCCGAACAATCCGTCCCAGAGCTTTCTGCAGTATCAAAGTGTCGATAGTCAACCAAGTGCTGGAACGGCTTTCAACAACTTTCTTCCTGCAGGACAATCACATGGCCGTGGCGGGTTTCAGAGCAATAGAGGGCGAGGAGGTCATGACCGATCGAGAGATTCCAGACCTCAGCCAACAGACAAGCCAATCTCACGACATGCCATTCCCGATAATGAGTCCTGGTTCTTGATACATACGAAGTTGGGAAGGAGGTTCGTTTACAATGCCGCGAAAGACCAGAGTTTCTGGCGCATCCCCGACAAGTTGAAAGATGGGATCTTGGCTTTGGATCAACAGAGGACTAGAGAAAAGGCGGAAGCATTGGCTGCGCCTAAGGAGCCTGAAGCTCCACAGGGTGCTGCAGAAAGACCTGTGATTGAACCCACACAAGCTCAACCACGAGACGCAGAAGCTGAGGACAGCTCGGAGTACGAGGAGGTTGAGGTCACGGATGATGAAGAAGATGACGAGAATCCTTCGAAACGGCAACGAACAGAAGATGATGCTCCAGATGAGCCAGTCGAATTCAATGAGGACGATATCGCATATCAATTAGCTGCAATGGGTCAAGAATATGGTCTGGATCCGGGAGAATATGGTGATGAGAATATGGATGGATGGGAGGAAGGAGACGCAGGATTGGAGATGACCGAAGAAGATTCAGCAGCCCTTTTCAAGGATCTGCTGAACGATTTTGGCATCAACCCATACAGTCCATGGGAGAAGCTCGTCGAGGAGGGAAAGTTGGTCGATGATCTCAGATACACTGCTTTGACAAGTATGAAGGCACGGAAAGAAGTCTGGGAAGAGTGGTCAAAAGAGAAGATTAAAACTCTGAGGGAATTGCGAGCGAAGGCAGAGAAGAAAGATCCCCGAATTCCTTACCTCACCTTCCTCCAGAAATATGCGACGCCGAAATTATACTGGCCCGAGTTCAAACGGAAATACAAGAAGGAATCAGAAATGCGAGATTCCACAATGTCGGACAAAGACAGAGAGAAATTTTACAGAGAACACATCAATCGTCTGAAGCTTCCTCAGTCGACATTAAAATCGGATCTGTCGACCTTGCTCAAAGCGCAGCCTCTCTCTCAACTCAACAATACTACTCTACCGTCTCACCTACCTTCTGCCGTCCTGGCAGACATACGATATGTCTCGCTGGATAGCGGAATTCGCGATGAACTCGTTGAAGGTTACATTTCAACCCTCCCTCCACCGCTAGACACCAATGATGAAGAGGAGACGGAGGAAAAGGCTAAAGAAAGGCAGGACCGGCAGCGTCGGCAGAAGGCGTTGGAGGATCGTGAAAGGCATGTTGCTGAAGAAAAGCGACGACAGAAGAGGAATCTGGAATTTGGGAAGGGTAGATTGAGGGAGGAGGAAGCAGAAATAGCCAGAGCGATGAATGTCTCGAAGAAGGGACTGAAAGACCATTTGATGGAGGATGAAACATAGACAGCAGAAATGCGAATCGATACCCAAGCATCGAATTCATCTCATGATTCGATTATGTCGAGGCTGTAAATGTCTTACCCCTGAACCTTGATCGACTCGGCAATCCAGGATTCTCGGCTCCGCAATCTCAACTGAAACATGAAACATCTCAATCACTGCCAATGATCTTGCTTCAATCCATGCTGCCACAGAACAAACAACATGTCACCCTGGCCACGGCTTTATTTGGGTTAAATGGAATGTCCCGAGGTACCTGAACATTACGATCTGATTGGAAAAGGTTCGGCTTCCAGGAGCAAATCAAGGAAGGTGCATCCGTCGGTAGGAGCTAAGTTCTACAAATCTTAAACGCATTTTATTTTCCTCTTTTAAGACAGCAGTGAGGTGTACAGGATATTTGAGACTTCATCGAGGTCCATCTCCAGGAGTCTGCTCTTCGTCATTCCTGCACATTCCTGCGTTTCTCACAATATTCAAAATGCTCTCTTTACGCCACGCTCTCACCTTCTTCCTCGCGCTTGGCACTACAGTCGCGCAAATCCTCACTCTCACAGCCTCTCTTCCTGATAGCACACTCGATGGTCAGCCAGTCAACGCCGATGGAGAAGCATTCTCTCTCGGTGGCTCTCCTGCCAGCTACTGTCCCACCGAAGTCGGCACTGCTTGTCCCAATGTTACAGCGACTGTCTTTGCAGGCATGAGTGCTCTATGGGTAATTGAGTCCTATTACGATCGAAAGTCTAATGGTGCTGATAGAGATATAGGTTGAAGTTCCTGGCGGTCAAGAGGTTTATGTCCAGACAGATGGAGCCCTTGGATTCACCCAAGCCCACTCTGCCTCCGTCCCGCCTGGAGCCTACATTGGTGGATTTTCGAACGTCACTGTCGCCTCGGATTGCCACGCACCGTGGGATGTTATCACTTGGAATGCACCAGATGGATCCACAGGTATGGGTCTTCATGGCTGCATCAAAGGTGTACTAACTAGCATGCAGGAGGAATTCTTGCTTGCCCAGAAGTCCCTGCTGGTACGAATGGCACGGCAATCTATCAAGTCTATGCCAAGACGCCAGCATTCAACAAGACGAATTGCGTGACTCTTGCTGGCTTGCTTCCCACCTACTTGCCAGCTGGGTCACCATTTGGTGCCTGGCAGTACATCTAAGAGAATCTCCACCATTGCTTCTCCCAAGCTGCTGTACCTATAATTAATGAGCGACAAGATGTTGTATCTCTCGGTGTCATAATCTTGGTAACAAGCACCTTCTAGAGCTGTATTCGAGGATCAGCTGGATTCATATTCAGATGACTCGCCTCTTCCAATAGATAACAATACTTTAATGTCCATTAAACCTTATTGGGTTTTTTTCATGTTTCGTTTTGTTTCGTCCTCAACATGTTCATTCCTAGTCACTGGTGATCCACTGACCACTTCTTCATTTTGTCCTGAATATTGTCTGCTTTCTGCACCTGGCCTCCGTCTTTTCACTTTTCGTCTACCTTGGATGTTGAACCTGGTGTTGTGGACTTTCAAGGGGCGGTCCGATGGTCACCTCGTTGAGGCCGTCGAGTTCCTCCTTTGATACCACATATCTCTTCGATACCCGACGCTGCACCCATAGCCCCACATTCTTGAAGCATTCATCCCATAGTTTCAGATACAGACCTTGGACAAAAAGACACCAACGCTGTCACCGAAGCGAGCGTTTCGAAAGCCAACATATAGCGCCTTCTTTGTGACACGCCAGTACACCACATTGACGAGAAAGACCAGGGCATTCGAAAAAATAACTCCTGCTACCGTCATGAACAAGCGAAGACGGCCGAAGCTTTAGGATAGATCCCATGCAACCACCGCCACTCCTAGAATGAGAGGGCCGTAACATGCAAAGGCGTAAAGTTGGGTTAAAAATTGTGACGTAGCGCTTAGCATGCGCGCCGACGGTAGTGATAACTCTTACCATCGGGCCAAACTGCCCCAAAAGGGTACAAGAATAGGTTGGAAGCCTATTCTGCTATCATACTATATATGGCTACGACCGCAACCGTAACAAAAATGGCGGAGATGCCAAAAGGGCAGAAGGAAGCAGACCCGGAAAGCGTTGGAACGGGATGAATCTGGCCAGTCTCCCGTCTCTCCAAGGAAGTACAAAATAGCAATGAGCATGATCTGAGCATGATCTGACCTTGCAATGCCATCGTGCAGATTGGAATACTGCCAGGGCTGCGCTCAGAAAGACGGACATTGTATCTGGGAGGAGTATGCCGAAATGTATGAGGAGAGCCCAGAGACAAGAGATAGTGCTTTCGATGATCCCAATAGAGACGTCATTTTGCCAACGGTATTCCTGCTTCTTTTTCGTTGAGTGTTAGTGTTGAAATAATGAAGAGCTACAGGTGATATGTCTGATGCCGCTCGAAACGGTTCCAAGCAGCAAGCAGCTCACCAATTTCACTTGGTACAACTCTCAAGATTCGCTGCTCAGTCGAATAGTTCTTCCATCTCCTTTTCAGACTCATTTAGAGAGCCACGATACCTCGCCGCGTTCTTCAAACTCCCTTGAAAAGTATGCTGAGCATCTGTTTGTCACTACTTCTTGGTGGGTAGGTCAATTTGAGCGAGTGCATCTGCCAAAATGGCGGAGATTGGGGGTCCTTCGGACAAAAGTGGGATCTTTCTTCAGCAGGCGTTTGGAAGGCATTCACAATTTCCATTTCTTGTCCCGGATATAACTAACCACTCTCTTTAATGTAAAGTTAATATGTAAATTTACGAAATCTATCGTTTAATACATACTGATGGCTATTCGGAACTGTGGCTGACGCTCCGCGGCACTCACGCCCTTGACTGTACAGCAAACGTACACGGGTCAGCGTCAACACTTATAATGTTAGATTGGTAAGTGAATATTCCACATCGTCCATACCGCTTGACTTCAATTCGGTCAGCACATTTGCCATAACATCTCTCAAGAACAGATTGCATCTTATTGGTCAGACAATGTCCTCCCCGGTCATCCAGCCTTCATTTCAGGACAACGTCGACTTTGTAAATGTTGAAAGAGGTCTCGTCGCGTCTCTCCACACCTGTCTCGTGAAAAACGAAGCTGGACAGAGTGTGTGGAACAACGAGGACTACGACTTCATACAAGGAAATTGCCCATCAACCGTGAATCCAAAGCTATGGCGACAAGGACAGCTGACCCGGAAGCAGGGCCTGTTCGAGGTTACGAAAGGTGTGTATCAAGTGCGCGGATTCGATATCTCAAACATGACTCTTGTCGAAGGCAAGACCGGCGTCATTGTCCTAGACGTTCTTGCATCAACTGAATGCGCGGCTGCAGCACTAGGATTCTATCGCACCCACCGCGGCCATCGATCAGTGCAGGCTGTCATCTACTCACACTCGCATTATGATCACTTCGGCGGCGCGCAAGGTGTTCTTTCGACAGCTGCTGGAGATCAGAGCGAAATCCCCATCATCGCTCCAGCTGGCTTCATGGAAGCAGTGCTCAGAGAGAATATTGTTGCCGGCCCCGCGATGCGAAGACGCGCAGTATTCATGTTTGGTGGATCTCTGCCTATTGGACCACACGCCCATGTGTAATTCTCCCCCCATCAAGCACAATCAGTCGGTAAGCATAATTATTAATTACTTGTAGCGGTTGCGGATTAGGTATGGCTGCTTCTAGCGGTACCACAATTATTGTACCACCAAACGATACTATTAAGGAGACCGGCGACGAACGAATCATCGACGGCGTAAGAATTGTGTTCCAGATGGTGCCTGAGACAGAAGCACCATGCGAGATCAACGTCTTCTTTCCTGATCAGCGTGCTCTCTATATCGCGGAGTGTGCAACTCATACAATGCACAATGTCATCACCTTACGCGGTGCACAAGTTCGGGACGCAAAGAAGTGGTCTAAGCACTTGGATGAGACGCTCGATATGTACGGTTTTGATTCTGATGTGGTCTTTTCGGGTCATCACTGGCCAACGTGGGGCCACGACAATATCATCAAGTTCATTTCAGACCAACGAGACCTTTACGGCTATATGCATGATCAGACAGTTAGGCTTATGAACAAAGGGATGTCTGGGATTGAGATAGCGGAACAGCTCCAGCTCCCGCCAGCCTTGAAACAAGAATGGTATGTCGGTGAATTCTACGGCTGCTTGTCGCAGAATGTGAAGGGCATCTACCAGCGTTACATGACGTGGTTCGATGGTAACCCAGCCAATATATGGAAGCATCCACCAAAGGAGGAGGGAAAGCGCTATGTTGATTGCATGGGTGGCGTCCAGGTTGTCATTGGGAAGGCAAAAGAGTACGCCGACAGAGGCGATCTTCGGTTCGCTGCAACACTGCTTGACCATGTTGTGGCAGCGGAACCAAGCAACGAACGGGGACAACAGGAACTGGCATCGGTATACCAGCGGCTCGGCTTCGGTGCTGAAAATGCTGTATGGCGCAATTTCTATCTCACTGCCGCACAGGAGCTTGGGAGCAAGAGCCAGGGAGCAGCGCAAAGTGTGATCGCCATCAATCCGCAATCGACTGTAGAAGATTGGCTCGACGCTCTCTCGCTGCAAATAGATGGACCGAAGGCTTGCGAAATATCTGTTCAGACGATCGTCATCAATATCCCGGACGAACAGACAACGTGGACGTTGACATTACGGAATGGCACACTGACGTACCGGAGTAAGGCTTTTGGGACTGCGCAAAGTAGCGGCTCTGCAGATTTGACGGTGACAATCAGTAAGAGCGAGATGTACGACATGGTCGCTAAAGGCAAAATAGATGCGGCAAAGAAGACTGGGGAAGGCAAGATGGAGACGCTGACTACTTTACTAGAATTAGGTAATATTGTATGAAACGCTAAATTCTTGACTATCGAGACTTGACTTTCTATTAACGTTTATGTATAAGAATCACCGATCTCAAGCCATGTATAGAGAAGAAATTTCGCTTCACACAATGTTTATCCCCTCGGTCAATGTCAGGGCCCAGCTCGGACAACAAGAATCTATTGCCGGTGCCGAACACAGACTACCAAGTCTTACTAGCGCCGAGTACGGAGTACGAAAGCTCATTGATGCAGCCATCTTGGTGCGGACAAGAAGAAATTGAATAACCTGCAAATAATCTTCGGAATGCTAATCCACTACAGAAGTCTGCTCGAGCTCCTACTCCTTCATAATCAGGACGTGTTTCATTATCCAACTCTCCTTAGGGGTAGATACGCCATTGACAAGAAGCCAATGATGCACGCCTATCGCACTACCCCTTATGCCGGGCGCTCCGTAGAGTCTACCGAGGGTCTGCGCCCGCCAAAATAAAGTGTGGTCCGAGCGCCCGTCTAGTCTAAATGAGTCGAGTCTAATAAAAGTTCCTCCCCCTCCCTCCCCCCCCGCCCTAATCCCTATCCCCCTTCCCAATGGCAGCCAGCGACTTCCGCTACCTCCCCTTGCACCAGGTTATCTTGTGCCGGGCCTGCGAAACCTGCCTCATCCCCACCGCCTCAGCCCAGACCGCGCACTTGCGTGCCCCTCCACACCAGCTGCAAGGGGAGACCCTCAAGGCCAGCCTCCGGCTCTTCGCCGGCTACGAGCGCTCCGGACGGTCGAAGAGCTCCGCCAGCACAAGCACGCCCTCGCTGCCGAGGCCAGAGCAGGCCGCCCGTGCCTCCAGATCCAGGGGCTCAAGGCTAGCTATAGCTACTCGTGCATAATTGACCCTCTTCGCTACGTCTACTATACGCGGAACCTCGCGGCTCTTAAAAGCCATGCCTTCTCCCAACACCAGCGGCGCGCTGCCGAGCACAAAGCTACGCTTTCATAGCAAAAGTGCCTCCTTCAAAGCTACTTTATTAATAAAAATAAGATCGATTACTTTATTGTAGCCGAAGATAAAGAAAGCAATAGCAACAAAGCGCCACCGGACAAAGCGCCACCCGACAAAGAGACGGCCCTCTTTAGCGAGCTCGAGAAGGATAGTAGTGAGGCGAAGCGGGACCTGGAGGAGCGAGCTAGCATCGTCTATGGTTTTGGGGACTCCCGGTCGGAGCGGGTGCCCTGGCTCGAGCGGACCGACTTCCCTACCCACTTAGCTACGCTCAAGGACGCCGAGATCAAGAGCTCGTACGCCCTGCCGCCGTCCAAAGAGAAAGGGCTCGACCCTAACCTAGTCCGGATTCTAGCTGCGGCTGAAGCCCTCTTGCGAGACGCCTACCAGCTATGTAGCGACACCTCTCCAGGCCGCAAGGTGACCCAGTAACGAGCTAATATCCTCAATGAGTTCTACGCCGGGGCATCGAGTAGCGCAACCGGCTTCCGCTACTATAAGAACGCCTCGACGCTCGCCAAGTACTTCACGACCATGAAGCAGCTATTGGCGTACTACTACCGAGTCGTGTACTGCGAAGAGGGCCACTTTTACGCGCGCTCAGCCAGACCAGAAGCTGCCCCAGGACGTCATCCAGCCGACTACGCAACAGGTCCGAGCTATGGACGAGATTATGGACGCCCTAGAGCTGGAGGACGCGGAAGAGGCTCTGCTCGCGCTTAAGCATGCCATCCGGCGGCTCTACCTCGCCCTGATCTGCCAGACGGTCGGCAGCGTGCCCTTCAAGTCGCCCGTCCTAAGCTTCTGCGCCATGCTTAGCCGCCAAGTGCGGGGTAGCGGGGTAGGGCAGGGGCAGTGGATGGAGCCGGGGAACTACAACAGCCACTTGTCGGCCCTGACCTGGACGGCCCAGCTAGTCCTCTTCGACTACGCCTGCTTCCAGGAGCAGGAGGACGAGGACCAGATCCCGGTCTTCTTAGCCAAGATCTGCAAGCGCTTCTTCCAGCAGCTAGCCGAGACGCCCTTCGGCCACATCCTGCAGTGGCGGCTCTACCTCTTCAAGGTCAGCAAGGGCGAGATAGCGAAGCACCAGGCCCGCTGGTCCCTCGACGGCCAGACGGTCACCTACCGGGGCACCGAGCTGCAGCTAGCCTAGGTGCCGCAGCTCGTCCTGGCCGAGTACTAGCAGGCGCACGCCTTGCTCTACGAGGAGCTGCTATTTAAGTCCCGCGATCTGATCCCTATGCAGTCCTGGCGACTGACGGACGACCTAGACCTAGACGACTTTGGCGGCTCCTAGCTCGCCCACCCTCGCAATGCCGACTTCTTAGATGAGGCTGAGCTAGCCCTCCTCCGGCGGATTTAGGGCTGTAGTGAGCTGCGGGCCATGTTCCTGGCCGAGGCAGTAGATGGGAGCATATAGCTGCATCCAAAGGCGATAGCGCTCTATGAAGCGCAAGCGCAAGACTTCTTAAGGCGCCTGCTCATCCTCTGCCATATCCCCGCCGGCCAGCTATTACGGGAGCCCAAGCTATTGTCTATTACCTAGTGCAATACTACTCGCCAGCGCCACCTATTTATCTGGGAGAAGCTAGTCATATTCTATACACAATATCATAAGGGCTAGCAGCAGTCGGGCGCTTATAAGGATAATATACGCTTCCTACCTAAGGCAATCGGGGACCTCCTACTCGACTATATCGCCTACGTCCTACCCCTCCGCTAGCTCTTTCTCCGCCAGCAGACGCCGGGCGCCCTCCTCTCCCCCTACCTCTGGGCTAAGCTCGACGGCACCGTCTGGCCGGACGGGACGCTAACGGCTTGCCTGACCAAGGCCTGTGCCTGGGCCCAGGTGCCGCGGCTACATACCTCTAGCTGGCGCCAGTTTGCGGCTACGATCTGCAAGGAGAAGTTCTTAGCCAAGGAGCGGGCTAGCTTCGACCTCGAGGGCGCTCTAGCAGAGGAGCTAGCTAATAAAGAGCTCGAGCTAGCCGCTATAGCCGAGCAAAGCAACTATAGCTACCGTACGTTCAACTAGGCCTACGCCGGTACTACCACGCTAACTATAAGTGCCCTACTACACCGCAACTATCGGGCCTCAGAGAGCTAGCAGACCTTCTTTCGCTTCGACAGCGTGCTCTAAGGCAAGCGGCCGCGCGGGGCCTCAGAGACGCTCTCGCTGCGTATGCTCGATGCCTCTAAGCGTGGCTAAGTGCGTAAAAGAGGTGCTTATACTGAGGCTGACTTACTGGCCGTAGCACGAAAGCTGTACAACGCACCAGACTTGCAATTCCGGGTCCCTAGTTAGCGAAATGGCGTACTAGCCATCATAGGACCTTAGCTAGCCGAGTAGGTGGTGCTAGTAATCTGGACCGGCTCTAGCAAGACGCTAGTTGTTATGATTAGTGCGGCTGTGGTAGATGCGGGGACCACTATCCTGGTCCTGCCCATAGTGGCGTTGCGGGGTGACATACTGAGGCGCTTTCATAAAGTCGGTATCCGACCCTTAGTCTAGTTAGTCGAGTGCAAGCAGTCAGCATCACTAGTCATCGTATTAGCAGAGGCCGTATGCACGCCCGGCTTCTTAGAGTACTACCAGACTCTGGTCAGCCGGCAGCAGCTAGACCGGATTGTTATTAATAAAGCACATCTGACTATTATTGCCAGCGACTACCGGCCCTGCATAGCCCAGCTCGGCTAGTACGTCCGGCAGGTGAGGACGCAGACCGTCTGGCTAACTACTACACTCCCGCTAGCCTTACAAGAGGCATTTATTGAGTATAATAAGCTTGTGAAGCCTAGAATCATCCGGGAGTCGACTAATCGGCCGAATATCAAGTATATGGTTAGCTTTAAGACCGGGCCTAGCGTTCTAATCGAGAAAGCTGCTAATTTAGTGCAAATATATTGGCCTAAGCAAGAGATCTTCAACTACGCCCGAGATAAGATCATTATCTACTGCCGGACCCGGGAAGAGGTAGCTTAGCTAGCTAAGATCTTCTACTGCCCTACGTATACGTCTAAGTCGGGCACTAAGGAGGAGAAGGCTGCTATTATCGCCGGCTAGCTTAGTAATAGGGATTAGCCCGTGATTATAGCTACATCTGCTCTAGGAATCGGGTTTGATTACCCCTACATCCGATGGGTAATCTATGTCGGTGCACCTGACAAGGCTATAGCCTTCTCCCAAGAGTCGGGTAGGGCTAGCTAGGATGGGAGTAAGGCCTCTTCTATTGTTATGCTTAGCGCTACGTGGTAGCCGCGACTCGAGCAGGGCTTGTCCCCGGACGAGGCGGCCATGCAGCTGTACCTGACCCAGCAATACTGCTCCCGAGGCGTCCTGAGCCAGTTCTTGGACGACCAGCCGCACTGGCGCTGGTGCATGCCAGGGGAGGAGGCGTGCCAGGTCTGCAAAGAGCCCCACTATGAGGCCCGGCCTCTTGATTTGAGATTTGAGTTGGTGGCGCTAGAGGGAATAGCGTCTACCGGCCCTGCAGAAGTGCTGCGGCAAGACTACGTCTAAGACTAGGTCCTCGACCGCTACGAGCAAGATTTGGAGGCTCTAGCCGGCACATGCCTCTCTTGCCGCGTACAAGGCCGCAAATTCGACCATACCCCGCAAAGCTGCTCCCGCCGCTTCCACTGGATCCGTGCCAAGGACGAGGCCTACCAAGCATGCAAGAGCGAGGGC